>NC_089314.1:30968854-30994799 GCF_036669915.1 Pocillopora verrucosa | reverse complement strand
ACATGGAAGGTTACACGTAGCGACACTTAAAACAATAAAGGGGTAAGTTTCTAAAGAAACTGTGGTGCTGCGTCGGTGGGAGAGTATAACAGGTAATTAAGTATTAACAACTGGGTTGAAAACGTAAATTAGCCACCGTAAAGGGTAAAAAAGCTGACGTTTCGAGCGTTAGCCCTTCGTCAGAGCGATTAGACGAAGGGCTAACGCTCGAAACGACACTTTAAACAGTTTGTGAAGGGCAAAATTAAAAGTTTTTGCCCCAGCAAATCGTTCAAAATGCAGGATTTCGTGAAATACACTGCTTCTTGTACATCTCAACTTTTTGGTCTCTTTTTCCTCAGAGTTCTTAGTGTGCTGTGTTCCTGCTTGGACACATTCCTCTTTCTTGAATGCCGCTACAGATTTCAAGAATTACTGCTGCAATCTCAGCTGGACATTAGATTTGACAACGGGTAAGGCATTTAAATATATATATATATATATATATATATATTTTTTTTTTATCAGTAGAAACAGTAGAAAAGATAGCTTGATATTCTTCGATTCCAATTTCTGTCAATTGACCAACCAATGTGTTCTCTTGTCGTTACTAACAGATCAAAGATTTAAATTGAACTTCGTGACTGTTACAAATAAAAACATTTTTACCAACCTAGTTAGAAATGTCTTCTTTTGTTGTTGTTGTCTTCTTATTGTTTGCACAAGGAAGCAAATTCACTTTTCTCGTTGGTGAAATAAGTTACACGCGAATTATCAAACAAAGTCTGAAAAGGTCAGAATTCAGACTTACTTAGGGTGAGGTTATCATCAAACCTTGTTTTTGAAACTGACACAGGTTTTGGCGGTGAATATTGCATAAGGTAGTTTAAAGTCTGTTGCATTCCTTGTTGCAGTGATCGAGTTAATAAGCTGTCTAAGAATGAATTTAAAGTTTCCTTCCGTGAAATTGTAGGAAAGACTACATTATCGACATGTGTTCTTTGGAGAGGAACCATATCTTGGTCAAGACCTATCATGTTGGGGGCACATCTGAGAGGATCATTCCAGGCAGGACCTTAACTGAGGTAACCCAAAAGGTTCTCTTTGGGTGTAAGGCCGTAGCATTTTTTATAGCATGTTTACGGCACTTTCGTTTGGTCTAGTTTACGTGTAGGGGTCTTCTGAAGAAAAATTTACTCGAAACATGTTACAGATTGGCTTTATTTCCTCCTTAGAATGTGGATAATCCTTACCCTTGGCCTTTATTTTCGTCTTATCCTCCGCCAAAAGACTATCTTCCAGGTGAACAGCATGCCAAGATTACAGCATTTGAAGAAGGTAAGGGATATCAGCCCATCGTGTTACTCTTCCTTATGAACTGAAGTCGGGTTAGGTCACGTAAAAAACGCGTTTTTTATGAGACCCGGCCCAATCCTCGCTCGTTTTTTTCCCTTCTCTGCTACTTTGCTCCTTTCATTATTGTGCTTCGTTTCACTACTTGAACGCCTTGAACAGGTTTGTTGTAGGATTGAATTCAAACAACTGATTTGAAACGTTAACTTTGCAATGTTTAATTTCTTCCGCATTTTATGAGGAAGTCTGCCAGTAAGCAATATACCAAAAAGCACTTCATTTATTTGAGTAAGTTGTACATAGCGCATTGTCCGTGGACCATTGGAGGTCCTCTGTGGCCTGAGAGATTTCCGAGTTACAATTTGTATTTTTATGTATAGACAACTTATATAAAACTATTTGAAGAACATAATGAGAATATTTGAATATGTTGCCATCAAGATTTTCGTGAAAAGCCATAATGATTTCTTTCGGGACTGTTCCCAATACTTTTTGTCAATTATAGGTGATACGCTGTTAGAATTTCTGGAAGGCAGTGAACTTATGTCAGCAGACAGGTATCTGAACCGCCTTCGTAAAAAAAAATCATTTGTTGATGTAATTGGGTGGAGTTAAATCGAGTGATTTTGCTTACAGGGGGAGGGGAGGATGAGAAGCCAGGGTCTTTCAGATCGAATATTGACGCCCAGCGTGGTACATTCAAAGCAGTAATTGAAAGTATGCTAAACATTTGTCAAGTTTTCAGCGGTTAAACTCGCTAACCTCTGATCCATTTCTCACCCAAACCGAGCGTAGAAACAGATTTCTCCCTAAGGCCACCAAAAGGATCGCATTTTCCTTTCGCCCTTTCCTAACAGACGACTTAGAAAATCGCTGTTATTCGTTGCTTATGTGTTGAATCCTTTTTCCTTCTGTAGTTTCTCTTGGCTCCAGGATTGTCGTAAGACGTTTTGTCAGTCCGTAACGTCTGGAAAAACCAAAGCGAAGGGAAAAGGTCAGATCCAATTATTTCAGTTCTTGTCTGTGTTGTTGGAAAGCTCGTGTGATATTGATTTTATTTTTCGTATTACAATTTTTTCTTATTGCAAAACTCCTAATCCTCAACTTAAGCGAGTTAGTGAATACATTTCATCAGGGATGATTTCTACACCTCTGATAGATAGCAATTAGATGACAGTGTATACAATGAATACTTCTGTTGTTCAACAGTTTTGAAATTGCTACTTGACAAGGTTTGCACAGCTTTGACCAACGTACCCGAGGAAGCCATCTTTCCTTTGATTGACTTTTCAGGTAATAGCATTGGAACAGTAGATGCATTTTGATTGTTTTTCATCTCCATCTCTTAATCTCACGGGTCATATTTGATTTTCATGTTATTTTCATGTTAGCCAGTGAAAGCAGTCTGAAGAATGTCGAACTAACAGACATAGAGAGCTTAGGAACGAAAGTAGCAGTGCGGTACGGTGTTCAGCTGAAGTTACTCCAGTCCACCACGGACGGTGTGGAAGATCTGACTTATCTTCTGAAGTACTGCAAGTTCTTTTTACAAGGACAGCAGCGCACCACAGAAAGCACATTACGTATCCTTGTCTTAACCGTTCCTCATTTGCAATCCATGTCAATTTTGTCAATCCTCAGCGTTCCATGTCCGTTGCTGTTGTGTTCTTGCCTCTCAGCACTCAAAGGAAATCAAATAACTGCAAGGTAGCGGCGCAGAGTAGTAGGCCCTCGCGTCAAAATCGACAGCATAGAGATTATGTAAATGTTCAGTATTTTCCAACATATTTATTGTGTCCGCTCAATAAATGTCTGCTTTAAGCGGGATGTAAAGTTTAGGAGTTTACATACAAGTTCAAAAGGAGCTTTTTTAAGCCTATTCGCTTGCAACTGTAAGAAAGTTTCAAAGTTTGTTTGTATATAGCGGTTGAATCATTGTTTTGAGCCTGAAGTGAACTAATATCACACATAATGAGGTCGCTGACGTGATTCAAACAACATTATTGCGTGACATTTTCTTGACTCGCTCCCTTTCCTGATGAAAGGCACTCTGAGTGGTGAGTATGTCGGTCACGACTGGTTTGTGTCCACCATTTTTCTGATGATGTACGGTGACCCGGATCTGGCCTGGGAATTCCTCTTCAAATTCTCCAGTCTCGTTAGTTCAGGTTATCTTTGGATTCGCAGACTGCATGCCTCGGTAAGATATCACTTACTGTTGGGTCTTCATTACTCTAGCCCTATGCCATTTGCTTGAGATCAGATTTATTGATCATATGATAGTGTATTGAAAGCCCATATTCGGAACAGACTTGTATAGCTGATTAAGCCTACCCTAGAAAGGGGTTCTACTTCTCAAGGGTGGTTTGTTAATCCATCACTGGTTTCCTCCACTATCCCCTCCTTTCTTGGCATTTGGCTCGATTCTCCTGGCTTTTCGCTAATACCATCTTATACTCTGGGGTTGAGTGTCATGCCACCATGAGGTTACCTGGTTGGTACCCACCCGTAGTTTGGTTGGAGAAAGGTAATGTTAGGGTAAAAGTCTTGTCTCCTTGAACACAATACAGTGTTTCTAGGCAGGGCACTAACCTGGATGTTTCGATCCACATTCCTTCGCTTTAACCATCATGCTACCGCCTGTTGCACATTCTGCGGTTTTGTTCGAGGTCTTGGTATGCGATTAGAGTCACATGATGATGCACGCAGTGTTGCAAGGCGTAAAGCACAGGTTTTGATGAGTTTTTCTCTAACTTCTCGATAGCCAATTTGACTTAAGCTTGTGATTCCTATATTATTCCACCGTAGGTGCATTTACCGATGTCACTTACAGTCAGCGGTATTCCTCCACTCTATTCATGCACTTGTCATAACGTGGAGCTTATCCTAATGGTATGTGCGTTTGTTTTTTTATTTTAACTGGCCTAGATACTTAGATCTATCAATTTATATTGCTCGATAAAGTGCAGATATCAAATGTAAGTAGTGCTCGTAGCCTTTTCTTTTCGAGCGCCTTTCGATGGAGAGTAGTAAAAATTAAAACTGAAGTAAGCGATGCAGAGAACCAAAATTATCACAGGAAACCTATGAGATCTCAAAGGTGTAAAAACAAGCAAACTGCTCACAGCCAGCGCGGGAAAAGTGTGAGTGACTGAGTGGCAATTGGTTTTGTTTTACCATCTGATTGGTTGAGAGGAGTTCGTGAGATTCTCTCGACCAATCACAAAGAGAAGTAAGCCAAAACTAAAGCAACCCTGGATTACTCGACACTCAAATGGAAGTTGCCTTAGTTGACAGAGTTGCTTGCTTCGACCAATTTCTCTTTTGTTCATTCCTCTTCAGGCCGAGGTGCCTTTGGTGTATTCTGCCTTTCGAATGTCTGGTTACACACCATCACAGGTGAGTTAGGACGTCTATGCACTTCGGAAAAAACATACGGCAATCTATGTGTGCACTCACTTCTGTCCCTCTCCAACAGTTAGGAACAACATCTTAGCTTCAAACTAGATAAATGGCCAAAACAGTTGTAAAATAATTTGGACCTCTCTGTGATTGTACTGCTTTTGACAACCTCTAGCTGAATGCATTTCCCCTTCAGTCTCTCACTCACTCAGTCATGAGTGCATGCTATTAACTTGTGGGTTTTTTATTGATTGTATTTTTTGTCACAAGATCTGCCAACATTGGTTGCGGCAATGTTTTTGGAATTACCTCGACTGGGAGGAGATCTGTTTGTACATCTGTACCTGTCTTACTATGGGCATAGACTATCAGGTAAAACACAAGTGTTTCCGTTAACTCCCAGGATGTGATTACTCATTCTCTCTATCAGTGGCTATATATTCCCCCTGGTAAAATAGTGGTGAAAATCAAGCGTTTTATCAAGGTAACAGCCTTAATCAGACGGGCCTGATGAGTTTTTTGTATTCTCAATTCTCGCTTGCTGTATACGTCATCGATGAGACGTAAATTATCTATGAGTGCACAGTAATTAACTCATGTGTAGCACAGGAGAACCACTTTGCCTCATACGTGAAATAAAAGTTCGAACGTCATGATATTTCCAAGCTTGTATAATACCTCGCAGAAACAGATGGAAATGAATCTTTAGAATTTTTTCCCACTGATACCTTTGGCGAACCAATAAGTACCTGACACTAAAGGGGAAGGAGAGAATGGAAGGCATGCGTACTACCGTTGTAAAATTGTAGGGTTATTTTTCTTTTTGATCTCCATAATTGTGTTTAACTGGACTCTTGGCTATTCATTACCGATTTTGGGATGTTGTAAATTGTCACGTGTTGCGCCATCGGGCAGAATGCGTGGACATCATTGATTATTCATAACCGATAAAGCGGCAAATTTGAACGCGACCTCGCTTTGAAGAGCCCTAAATTAGAGAAGAAAAGGCCAAAAGTGGGTCACTAGGCTTCGTAAAACTCACCTTTCTAAGTTTAAGAAAAGTTTGCTTCTAAATCAACGCACGGCTTTTTGAAGATTAAAGATGCATCTACAATTTGCCCCTAAAATGAATGATTTTTATGAAGTAGAAGCATTATCCTTTTGCACTTGAAAATGCTCAAACTCAGTATGAGAGTCATGTTCAAGAGCGATTTTCTGAAAACCCATATTACTTCAGTTTCAGTCCAGGGATAGCACGAGGATAAAAAGCTCGATAGAGACTGCGATCCTACAAAATAGCGCATTTGTTCGTATGCTTATCTTCGTTCGCTTTTTCTTTCATCGATTCAAAAAAAAAACTTACGTTAGAGCGATTCAGAAACTTTATTTGTACTTCATTCACGATAAAATTAATTTTAAGATGAGACAATCGATTCCCATGCAGGAAATGATAGAAAACACCCGCTGTTTATCAAACTGTCGTAGACTTGATATGAAGCGAATGTATGTATATTAAGAGGGCTTCTTAGTGAAAAAAAGAGACAAATATCAGCTCGATGCAAAGATGAAAACCAAGTTTCTGCGACGTTCAGATAGACCGCCCATTGTTTTAAGTAATCTCTTTGGACAGAGAGCGGTTGATTTTATGATTACGCCTTGTGAAAGAAGAGAAATAAGCTTTTTCAATGCAGGACACTCAATCCCTCGCCTTTGATTTAATTTGCTTCTTATCTGTTCTAGGTGTATTATTGCATCGCGATCCTACGCCATTTGCAACAGGACATTTTGCGAAAGACACAACAGAAACAACTTTTGATTTTCCTGAAGGTGAGTTCAAGCCGTGTTCGACCGGTTCTTTGCAACATTTTTAGCTTATTTCCGTCTGGTTCAAACGTTGAATTGTTATTTATCTAAAGGCTAGCTCTATTATCCTTTTAAAAACCAGTACTTTTACATTTTTGTGATTAAAATATGAGTAGAACTGTTCAACAGTCCAGGGATGCAACAGAACGCGGGCTGAAAAATACATTCATCTTGGCGGTACTCGACATTCTAGTTTGTTCGTAGTTACGATGGCTTACCACGAAGCTAGGATGCAACAGCAGGTTTTAAAGCACTAAAGAGATTCATACACTATCATATATAGATTTAGGAATCTTTGCAATGCCCAAAACTTGGAATAAGGCACACCTCCCAAAGCCAGACATTGAGCTCTCACAGGTAGTATGGTGTGGCAACCATTAAACCTAAAGCTAAAGACTAACTTAACGTAGCTGAAAGTTTTTTTTTTAATTAATTTTTTTAGGAAAATCCAATAGGTAATTTCAAAGTTGCTGACCAACTGACGTTCATGCAGGAATTAGAGGCAAGATATCGTCCAACCATCCTGTGCGATCTTCAGAACATCACCAAACCATGATGTTGCTCGCTTTATGTAGTTCTCTGCAAGTTGAAAACGAGATCTTTGAATTTCAATCAGCAGCGAGAGAGTATTCTAATTTTATAAAATTTCCTGCAAATTGTCGAGCCTTAAATGAAAGACTGGGAATGACAAAACATGCGCAGCATGTGCACGGAATCGTTTGCGTGAAGTCGAGTCTCTCTGGAAACATCTTGACTATTCGGGTAGCTTTTCTACGTCATGCATTGCCTCAGTTTTCTTGGTCCGAGCCCAAGTGTTTCGAAATTGAACTATTTACACTCGCTATTGATGCACTGGAGCTAAATGATTTTAAACTTTTGTTTAGAAAGGTCGTCTGAAACGGAATTCTTTGTCGTAGAAAGAGTAACATGACCACAATCACTTTTTAGAAATATTTAGATAAGATAAGAATGTATTTAGTTTGTCCAATTTAAGAGAAATTCCAAGTACAAGTAAACAAAATACCCAAAAGGACTTTTAAAGCCTGGTGGAGGTGTTTTTATTGCATTTCTACTTTTATTGTTATATAAAATCATGTTTGTATATAAATGTGTACTATACAATTAATTTAGTTAATTTATTATTTTAAATATTTGTATTTAAAGTTGTATAGTGCTCGTCCATACAAATATTCTGCTGGCTATCATAGCAGAGGAACATTTGAAACGTTCAATGAAAACCTTTTTTTCTAAAAACAATATAATTATTGTTGCTGCTACAAATATGACGCTGTATAGAAGGAAAATAAAGAAGTCGGAAACAAGATAATTAGTATTTACTTAAGTTAATGTTGACGAAATGATTGTAAAATATCTGGCCGGAAATCGAGCGTACTTTCTGTCTGCGCTAATGAATGAGTTTGTTTATCTTTTGTCTGAAATATCTTTATAGCCAATCAGCTTACGTTTGATCAAGGTGTGTCCATAAGATAAAGAAACAATTGATTGTAATTTTTTAGTCAGTCTGAGATATAATTTGTTGTGTATGCAAGAGGATCTAAAACAATTTAAAATCTGGAAGATAAAAGCGACAGTGTGGGTTTCTTACTTATTCCGCACAAAGTTTTAAGACTCAAAATCTGTTCATTCAGTGCATGACTACCGACCAAATTGGAAGGTGAGGCTCTCTTTCAACCCCAATTGTTTCACTAACTGGTGATTCCAGTCGAATTTTGTTTGGCTCCAGTTCCTCTCTAGATAATCCTATTGATCCAAGTTTCGTGAATGCCGAAAAGATAGAGCTTAACTTTTGTTCGCCATCCTACTTTTAAAACGCCTAAAATCTGTTTTCACAAGCTTTGATTTCACCATGCACCGTATCGACGTAAATTTCTTCTTTTGCTCATTTTGTTTTGAACATATTTGACAGGAGAAAAAAAATTCGTTTTCTTGCTTTGAATACTTTTTTTTTCAGGCGGCTGAGTTAGTGTTTTTTATTATTATTATTATTATTTGTTCCGCATGCAGGGCTGGGCAACAACTCCAAAGTCAAACAAGAATTATTTACACAATACCAACAACTCAGAATGTTGCTTTTCACCAATGCTTTTACCTTAAGCAACATCTTTTAACGATGGCACAGAAGTACGTGTTTTAAAAACAAGCTTAACTGTTTGCCACTAATTTCTTTGGGAAAGCTACTCGTGTTTACATTGATAGTACTAAACAACCTACAACGGTTAATCTTAAATTTAATTTTTCGACTAAAAACATGATCAATAATAATTTTAAGTCCCGGATCTAGTACAGAGTTCATCCCAGGGTCCAGTCTGAAGTCCATACCAATGCATCTTTTCCGGCTTGTTTATTTTATCAAGATGTAGGATTCTTATGTCAGACTGCTAAGCTTTTAATTGTTCCACAAATTTGCAATTTATGAAGACGCTCCATTACTTGTTCCATGTGACAATTCGCTAGTTTTATTCGATTAAAAAAATCGAGGGTAACCTTTGAGCTCTTTTAGTCGTGTTCCAAGATTCCTTAAATATAGTTACACGTGAATGAAGAAATGTAAAATGGTTTCCGTGTTTACATAGCCTGATGTAAATACGCGGGAGGTTGGGAGAACACTCGATAAGCTGGAAACCACTCCGCTTCGCGTCGTGGTTTCCTACGCTTATCTCGTGTTCTCCCAACCTCCCAAGTGTTTACATCAGGCTATGTAAACACGGAAACCATTTTACATTTCTTTTATAAAATAACTAATGAAAGAGCCTCTTCTTGCAACGAAGGAAAGCGACGTGCTTGTTGTTGTTGTTCATTTGGCTTTTCGGCCGTTTCTTGAATACTGGAAAAATTAAACTCCAAAGAAAAATTAGGAAAATCTTCTTCTTCCATTACTGTACTCAAAACAAACTTAAAAAACTGAGTTACTGCTAAATAAATAGCAAGGAGAACTCGGCGAGAAGATTCAGTATGAAAACCGTGTTTACATACGCTCATGTAAAATAGTTTTATGGCCAATCAGAGCGCGCATACTATTTGAATTATTTTATAAAATAAGTTTGTTATAAGTTTGCTACAGGTTCAGTAATACGCGATTGGGCTCAGAAGAAGCTTTTCCTTATTTTTCCCATTAAAATAGCCCGAAGAATTCGTTGCTGAAAACTATCTAGGATATGACAATCCCTTGAGTATTTTTATCTGATTAATCGTTGAGTCTTTTAAGTGATGCGTCTGAGACAAAGTCAAGCTAAGTGCCAAGAAGGTATTATTACGTAACTTAATGATTGTCACGGTAGACACGAAACTTCCTTATGTTCAAACCTCTGAAGATTGAGGGAATTGAAATGTTATGGATTGGCTTTTTTCGTTACATTTATTATGGCTTTTGGTCGAGTAAAATCGAAAAAATAATAATGACAAAAAAGAAAAATGGCAAACAGACATCATTTAATTAACGGCAGTACTCATTCCTTAGTCAGCGCGAAACCGAGCAACTAAAAGGTTCGCCTCTTTGGAAATTGAAAGTTCCCTGAGGAAAGAGAAAAATAACCAATTAAAGGATGGTTTGGTTCATTTCCAAAGAAAAAAAGGAACGAGACAATTGAATGGAACAATTGAACAACAGCAAACAAAAGCTGTATACTAAATGATTAACCAGCCTATCAGATCGTATTAAGGCATCCGTGCGTGATCATTCGCACGTTCAATCGCTTGGTACATGTAGCGCTTATTTGTTATTATCAGCGGTGTGGGGCCAAAACAAAGTCGTTTTACCACTAGAAGGATGGATATACACGAGTGAAACTTCATTAATGTGACTGCAGCGAGACTTTGTGTAATCATGAATGATTGGGCGCCTTTAAGAAGGGTCAATTCAGTATTCCCTCCGTTCTCCGAAGTCAACGAACTCGACGAGCTCGACGGCAATGACGATGAAAATGGTTGCCACTCTATACTTCGCAAGCACAAATCACTTCCTCCACCGCGGAAAAAAAGTGTACAGTTTGCAGATGGCTGCGGGAAACCTCTCGTTTCTGTTTACAGCGACGATGAGTACAACATACACGTCGCTTTGCAAATGACCAAACGTGAACTTCAGCGAGCGAAGAAAATTTTACATGTTTGTTTTCCACAACCGGTTGCTTCAGAACAGTTCCGAGACAAGCTAGAGTTGCAGACGGTTTGTCTTGAAAACGCAGTGGCTTCACAGAATTCAATCTGGGGAACGATAAAGGTGAAAAATATCTGTTATCACAAACGTGTATCAGCCAGGTACACTTTAGATAGTTGGATTTCTTCCACAGACTTAGATGCGGTCTATGTACCTGAATCGAACGATGGCGCAACAGACAGATTTTCATTTGCTATAACGCTTCCTGAATACTTCCTCGCTTCTGGAGGAGCTTTAGAGTTTGCTGTTCGCTTTGAAGGCGAAGGAATTGAGTTCTGGGACAATAACAGTGGCCGAAACTACCGCATTGAGTGTTTGGAGGCCACGGCATTGAACGGGGGAAAGTTCGATAGAATGGCGAACTTATTTAGAAATGGTTTTAGGCAGTGAACAAAGTAACAGGAACAAGAGATTATATCGATATTTCCGCAACCGACGAAGTGAAAATAACAAGGGAGCGAACACTTTCGACCACTATCTAACCGGAAATTTCTTTGTTTCTTTGTGTACTCCAATTAACACCACGTTTGTAATTTTTTCTCGAGGCCGCTTTCCAGCTATCTTTTAATACTTCGATGTCAATGTAAAACACCGCCAGGATGAGGACCACATTTGCCACATTCAAAGTCCAGTTCAAATACCGAAAGACGATATATTAGGGATTATCGTGTTTCGTTGCATGGGAAAGGTACGACCTGGACATAAAATGTACTTGAGAATTATCACGCCTTCCGGCGATGTTTTGTGGGGATTGATTTTCACGTGAGTTCTATTATAACATAGTAAATTTCTTGTAATCTTAGCTATTTGTAAGTTGTTGTTTCGATGGGTAAAGCGAAGTCAGGAAAATGAAACTTAATCACTTATCAATATTGACAAAATGACTAGAATTTGAAATTAGTCATACCCACAACGTGACATTGTCACGCAAGATATGAATTTTTTTTTTGTTTCTTTGTTTTAAAGGCTTGGAAATTGTGTCAAACAGTTTCAATTCTTCCTATTACAGTGGTTTCTCAGAAAACTATTTTCTAGTTTAGTTTTTGACCAAGTAAACTTTGACTTTCCATTAATCCTTGGTAAACCTTCAAATATCCTGTATATGATTTCTGTTTTTGATGTAGTTACTGTGATTTGTGAGTTTTTTGGCAGCTTCTTTAGTTCTATATTTTAAGAGAATTTCTGTTTTGATCTCTGGGAGAGCTTTCAGAAACATTTTAAGGCTTTTTTAGAAGCCCTTTCTTTTACTTCGTCTTTCAACTTTGAACTTAAAACACTTTTATGTCTTATCTGTTGTAGATAAAAATTATGATCAGTAGTGATAATTTTCTTTTAGCACAAATCTGATCTTCATTTGCACACTGTACTTTTTCAATGTTGATTGCTGTTGAGAGGCTTGAAGCTTTGCTCTAAAATTTATTATCTGTGATATATTTAATTTCCATTTATTTAGTATGAGTTAGTATTTTTCTACTGATTTTTTCATTATACAAAAAAGAAGCAGTTTTTTTAAAACATTTAACAATAAAAAATTTCGAATAAAAGATTTCGTAAAAGCATATTAGAAATATGTTGAGACGTTTCAACATTTGGCTAATGTCATTATCAAGTCAAAGAGTGAAAGATAAAAAATGTTTAAAAGCTAAAAAGACAGTAGATAATGGAACATTCTTTTAAACAAAGAGTTTTGCACAAATGGAATTAGTCTGCATGTTGAGACAAGGATTGCACTGCTTGATGAAAAGCATCTCATAGACAGGACAGTCATATTTTTCCTTGACACTTTTAGAATGCAGAATTGGCTTTCTTTGAGGTGGTTTGTATCCCTATGGGCTGTCAAAAAGTGTTTACCGATCGCAGAGTTTTTATGTTCAACAATATGTTGATGGAGGTGTTGAGCTGTAACCCCGATATAATCTGAATCACACAGATCACATAAAAGAGTGAACATTTTTAATCTCTCACTCTGACTTGATAATGACATTAGCCAAATGTCAAAACATCGTCAACATATTTTCAATATGTTTCTACAAAACCTTTTATTGCAATTTTTTAACATTAAAGATTTCTTCGTTAAATGCAAAAAAAGCAATGTTTGTTTAAACTTAAACATCAGCTAAATGAGTAACTCAATGACAACTGGACAAGAACATTTTGATAAAAATTCCTTTTTAATTGCTGGGAATTAAGGGAAAATCATAAAGAAGAAGTCGCTGTTGGCAAATGAGCACAAATGATACTGCAAATGTTGGATGATGTGAACCTTTTACTGACCAATTTCGAGGTCTGGACCACAAGTTACGGTCCAAGTTTTTTAAACTCTGATTTATGGCCCAAGTGCAAAGCCTGTGGGTCATAAATCTGAGAAGAAAAATAACGTTTTGTAACTTACAGTACGGACCGAGAAAACAAGGTTAGTTAGATATTAACTGTATCTCAGCACTCAAAAGATTTCAGTTGTAACAAATTTTTGAATTTAGTAGGCTGTATAGTGAAATATGGCCCGCTAAAATTGACCAATCACAAGACACTTACCAACTGAGAGATACAATGAGTAATGGTATTGTAAAAAATATGTTTATGTATTCATCAGCTTTTCAGGTTGCATAGTGATTGTAAAGTGATTACTCACATCAGCATTAGTAAATGTGGGTGATATTTATCAGACTTGTTTTCAACTCCAATTCTTCAATTTCATCTCCACTTAAGTGAACAGAATTATTGTGGTTTATTATCTAGTCTCCAATTCCAAATCATTGTAGCCATAGCATTGTATCTGAAATCGTGGCCAGATATTCAAAACTCTTTAGGGTTCCTTAGCATTTACCAACTTATTTCTTAGTCAAAAATGTTAGAGTAATGTTCAAGGAAATTGTGTTGGAACCAGTTTAGGTTTAATCAGAGGCCTCAATGTTTTGCCAAACATTTGATCTAGAACATGTTGCATTTATATATTACACAGAAAAAAATTAATCAACCATTTTTATCTGAATTAATCAATCACTACAGATAATTCTACTACACACAAAAAACTGAAATACTTTTCATAGATTACTTTCCTTGACTGGAAAAGGGCAGTAAGGAATTCTTGTTTTATGTCTTCTTTCTCTTTTTATGCCTTTTCTTTAGAGAAAAGGTGTGAAATAGTCTGTGTCACAATAACATATACACAGTTGCAAAAACAGCACCATCCAACAGAGCATAAACTATACACAATGTAACAAAACTTGAACCACAAACAATGAGACTGAAAAGTTTCTGTGTAGTGTTCATATATCTTCATATTAAACAGAAATTTAATTATAATCTTTTCCACATAAAATCTTTCAAAGATAATTCTTTCTTTCAGGAAATGGATAGCCTCAATTTTTATAATGTAAATAATCATCTTACCCATAGGGCCTTTCTGTCTCATTGTTCATGGAATTTTTTAGGTGTTGACAATTTTGCAACAGGGTGTCTCACTTTGATCCACTTTCAGATCATGGCAGATTTAGTGACCATCTTGCATGAATCATGCATATTGTAAAGGCTCTGTTAGAGTGAGAGGTGTATAAATTTACTTTGTTGATTTTGTAAAGTGGCTTAGCTGTTAGGCTAAGTGGAGTCACTTATTTCTAAAAGTTGATAAACTCAGTTGTAATGTTATTAATGTCATTGTGTTTTAACTTATAAATGAACAGCTTAATACCAGTAGGCCATAACATTTTTTGTAATATATGACATCTTTTAAGTAGGGTTGAATGATGTATTGAAGAAAATATCCTTTGAAAATATTGTTAAATGAATAAAAGTGTTGGAATATGTTGTGCTGTGAAATAGTTCAAATACTGTATGAAAGTATGTTCTGCAATTTGGTGGTAACAACTGAGTTGAAAACGTAAATTTGCCACCGTAAAGAGTTAACGTTTCAAGCGTTAGCCCTTCGTTCGAGCGATTGACGAAGAGCTAACGCTCGAAACGTCAGCCTTCTAACTCTTTACGGTGGCAAATTTAGGTTTTCAACTCAGTTGTTAACACTGTTATACTTTCCCACCGACGCAGCACCACAGTTTCTTTAGAAACTTACCCCCCTCCCCTCATGTTCTGCAATATTCATTACATTTCCATTTGTTTCATTTCGTTTTCATGTAGAGTGACTGCTTCATGTCATGCTTCCCTTTATTTTTCTTACAAGACAGACGAGAAATGCTTTGATCTTGTACCCAGATCTCCAAGAAACGAACTGAAACCATCCCTGATTCTCTCCATTTTTAGTCGTGAAAACCACCTCCTTTTTCAAATACCCGTTCTTGCGCATGTCCGGTTGTGATGATAAATATCCACATCCATGCAAGACATTCATTGTAGGTGCTGTAATTTATGTTATTTATTCTCGGCGGAAATTATCATGCATTCTATCATCGTATATTAAGGTGTGAAAGGCTAAAGCATTGCTTTCCAAGACATTTACTGTGTGTCAGTTTTTCCTAGGTTCAGCATGAGCGCCTTGCCTCTCCAACTGAGTGGTTCAGCTGTAGATTTCCACGTCATAGGGTACGTAGGTGTAATCTGTTTTTAGAATGTGACGTAAAATTGACGTTTAATTGCTTCTGAAGCTAACGCCTGTTCAAGAGGCGCGTTGTATATACGTAAGACTGTTAATATCTTCTCCAAGGATAGGCGATAATTTATTATACCAGCTGACGGCATTCAAGTGGCGTACTCTTAAAGTATATAGGGGGTATGCTGCGTCGGTGGGAGAGTATAACAGGGTCATTTGGTATTATTAACTAAGTTGATAACGTAAATTGGCTGGAGCAAATGGAAACTGACGAAGGGCTAACAAGCGAAACGTTAGCTTTGAAACTCTTAACGGTGGCCAATTTACGTTATGAACTCAGTTGATAATACCAAATTACCTTGATTAGCTATACGACTGGCTGTCTCGATCTTCAAGTAAGATAAACGATAACTTGTTGCATGCTCTAGTTAACAGCCGCTCCACTCTGTAGACTATCTCGATCTCCTTTTGAAACACACGAAAATTACAAATTGTTACAGCAGCCAACGCCCGCTTAAGCCTTTAACTCTCAGATCAAATTTGTAATTCTCCTTACTGTCAACCATACAATTCTTATATTGTTAGTTCAGAGATTTTAGTATTGGATCTAATTATCCCCAAATTGATATTTTCTTTGTTCTCATCACTTATGTGGTTGATTTTGTATTGATACTGTAAGGAGAAATTCTTTCTTGGTCACTGATGGGAGTTAAAGGGTTAAGAGGCGAAGTGTGTAGGTATACGGACTGACTCGGTCTTCTCCTAGGTTACTCTTCCGTAAACAATCTCCAGTCACCTGACACCTATCAGAGTCTGATAAATCAAGCTAGAAAATTTGAGCATTGAGCTTTTGTTTGAGCGTTTCCCCTGAAAACATGGCATTATGCTGAAAATTAGGCTTGAAATGATTCATTATGCTCAATTTGATAAATGATGGAATCATAGCTTTTATAAGCCCCTCGACCGTTCCCCGCCTCTCCCCACTTCATTTCTATCACCACCAGGAACCACATGGTAAGACCAGAAGAAGCTTACTGAAGTCCAGAACACGACATTTTACTGAATCAATTTTCTAAAAAGCAGACAAAAAGCGAAGGCTCACAATTGACAGTACTCAGGCTACAGAACTGATCTCTCGTTGAACATCAAAGGAATTTTAATGAAGTTTAGTCATTTTAGCGACATCTTGCTCAATGCTCTGACTACAGCATCATGCCGGCATAATTTATCTGACCTCAAACACCCATCGCAATGAAGGCTGTCACGTCATTACTTCATGCTGTTCTGGTTATAGAAGCTTATTTCACAACTCTTATGGGAATAAGATGAAAATTCATAAAATTCTGACGTAACAAGAGGTAACCGGAACTTGCCAGCACCACCGCTTTGTTAAGAAAATGCTCTCTCATGCTCTCATTGAAAAATAAATGAACGAATAAATAAATTATCCCATTATCCTCTCTTTGTCTGAAGTCTGTGATAAAAAAAATCGATTAAAATCAGTAGATATATGGCTCGAATATAAAGCGGTAGATGATATTTACAAATACTGCCAATCTACAGATCCAAAACGAGTTGGACATCCTTCCCATCCAATTTTCCGCAAACAGAAATTTAGCTTGATGAATTTTTTTTTTCAGCAGCATTCGTAAAATAATTACGCTTTTTGTTTCGTGGTTTTTTGCTTGAAAGCCTTTGACGCAACATTTTTGAAGCTGAAGGCATTGCCGGCCATTTATTTCCACGATGATATGACGTCATTGCGTTTGAATAAATTTATTCACTCATGCATGCACCAAGTCACGAACGGAGTTCAGACGAACTGAGAAAATGTAAACATGCTGCCATGCACGATCGGTAGCGAAAAGCCGCCTTAATGTCGAACCACTTCGTACCGGTTAATGTTAAAGGCAATCCTGGATTCCAATAATAACTTCTCCTTCCCGTGTTTGGGAGAAAAGTTACTTATGAAGATCATGAAAGAACAACAGGAGAATACGGATTCGCCGCTTCTTTCGCCTTCGGATTTGACGTCGAAGCGGCGAGTTCACTTTGCGGATTTTGATGGTCAGGATCTGGTCTCTGTTAAAATTATTACACCGACAAATAGCGAAGAAGACTTGTCCCTGAAAAAGGTTGTGGACATCTTGAATCACTCTGCCACGCCGGTTCATTTAAAACGGTTCAGTTGTTGTTTTACACAACCTGGGCAAGATGAGAACTTTTTATCTCGTGTGATAGAGCGAAATGTTTGCTTGGAGAACGTTGTTTTTTGCGGGTTTGCCATGACCGGGACTGTGAGAGTAAAAAACATCGCCTTTGCGAAAGAAGTCACCGCAAGATACACAGTAGATGGATGGAAAAACTTTCGCGATGTTTGGGCCGATTATGTACTAAAATCATCTGATGGAGAAACTGACAGATTTCAGTTCAGAATTTCAATTCCTCAAGATGTTGATGTTGGGGCGAAACTCGAGTTTGCTATTCGATACCGTACAGCTGGTGAAGAGTATTGGGACAATAATTTTAATCGTAATTATAGTGCAGAATGTTTCCTCCATACGATTGTCGACAAATGATGTACACCGTATCTTCCAAAGGTTTATCGAGCATCCCGCAAGTCACTGTGCATTATTACGTTTACCTTCGACGTCGTCAAGTTATCGTGTCTGTGCGTTTGAAACGACGGTTTCGAATCAGAAAAGGGCAAAAGAAGTGAACAGAAAGTTATATAACTGCTGAAAAATAGTACATATTAAAACAACAAACGTGATAGAGCAATAGTACGGTGGTACAAGTTTTCCGGTAGGATTTTAATATCATATAAACAAGTCACCTCGAATGTAAGCCATTCATATTTTTGTCGAATAGATTTATGCGACTTGTGGCTAAAAGGAAATGAACTTGAGTATTTTGTGCTCCTGTGCGGAGAAAACGTATTTTACATTGTTAATAATGTCAACTTAGGTAATCGAGTTTCGATCGTTGCGTTTTTTCTAATTTATGTGTGAAAGTGAACAATAATCTCTCATGAAGATCATTTCAGTTTAACTAACGACTTTATTTATGGAAAACTCGAAATTTATATGTCATAGATTATTTTTCCAAATTCTTAGTACCAAACCTGTGGTTTAAATCGAGAATAAACAAATATTACGAAAGCATAATCGAACGGCGACTCCGTGGTCTTATTTTAATAAGAACAATTCAGTCCAAGCATTCATCGAGAGAATCAGCATACTTTAATTAGACTTTTGTCTTCAACTTCTCTTTTTGTATTATTGGATAAAAACTTGGCATGGGCAAAGATCGATGTGTGCTAAACTAACTAGTTTATATCACAGTGATATTACCTGAACATCTCCTGTGGCGTGACAACTCTTAAATAGCGTGATTTTTGCACACCATCGCGTCCGATAGTTCAGAAAAGGAAAGTAACGGTCAACCAAGGTTCGTTTAACTCCAAATGTGGAGTTTAAACTTTTGAAACGCTTGTTTACTTGTAGGTTGGAACCACTGCTGGGTTATGGTGCTTCGTTCTTTTCTACTGTGACGTTACCTTACCGACCTGAGGTCCCACACACCCTTGTGTAGATGCCTTAGTGTGCGCACCTAGAGCAAGAGCGATTAGCTAACCTCCGAACAGGCCCTTATATTAGCGCTACAGGACCTGAGTTTTTTTCGCCCTGTAAGAGATATCAGATAAGTCAGGGAGAGGTTTGCCGGGGGTCTGGCACAATCAATCAGTTTTAGACTCCCTTGCAGGCCTCACTACGACGCCTCATGCTCTCCCTTGGCAAAGAAACGCTTATACGGAAGCGCTGATGATGAGAACCTATTCGAAGCCTGACGACTTGTTACAGCTAAGATCCCTTCCCCTCAAACCAGAAAAAATTATTCAGGCATCTTTTAGATACTGATGCAATTTTCATCCTTTTTAGTTCTCTTTCCGGTTTAAACAGGAACAGGTTATTCCCTTTGCTGTCTTCCCAATTTCAATGTTCCTCGGCCAATGTGAGTTCAAGTTAACCCCGTTTATCCTATCCTCGATGCCTGTCGATAATAGGAAGTTTGCTAGCTCCAGGCGTGCGCACGCGAGTCTACGCAAGATTGGAAGCTGCACTCCGGCTTTAACGCCGATGTTCTATCGCAGAATTACTGAGAACTCGATGGTGAACCTTACAGACCATGGTAGCGCAGTAGTATAGCATCGAAGCGTGCTCTGTACAGTACCACGCCCGTGAAAGAAACGATTAAAATTTTTCCTCCTTGGGATTCGAACCATCTTTCTTATCATATTTACAAATTTAGAGGTGTCGAACAACATCACCATTTATTAAGCTGTGATGTCCTCTTCAACAAACATCGTAATTTTCAAGGTGATGAAGGGTTTAAACAAGCATTAGAAAATCGTTAGTTCTACATTCTGACAACTAAAAGCCTTTACCATCGACCAAAAAATTGAAATCATTCATTTTATGACAAACACTGTCTCGACATTGTCACGCCAGACAAAACCCTTCGATGCTTCTTCCCAAAATGACAGTAAAATATTCAATCCGCGCAGGTCAGCACACAAAGAAAAACCTAATAACAAATTGCTGCAAAAGTAGGCCAAAATATTGAGCACAAATTCCATGAAACATATTGTTAAATAAAATTGAACTTTCCACGCAAGTAAAATGTACTAGAACTCCGTATGGACGCTCAAGATGCGACCTCACGCACGTCTTCGACCTGAAGGGACATAGATAATGACGTCATAGGCTGTCGGCGCTTTCTGGCGATTCAACGTCCGCATGCCATGTCTATAAATGTCTTCATGAACAGATTTTGGGTGCATTTTGTCCGGCTTTTTCACCATATCTAAAGAAAAAGGAAAGCTTTTCTCAGCCTCGAAGTCCTACTGAAATATTTCCTCACCGATTCCGGTTGTTGTTCACAAGCTACGAATGTTTATTGAATTCATGAAGTTAGTCACGCTTTTTTGGTGACGTTCGATTGGCGTGTGTCCAGTTGATATAAAAAGCTTTTAGGAAAACAAACCGTCACAAAATCTAGTTCAGGGTATCGTGAAAAGATATTTACGCGTGAGGAAAAGTATTGTTAAATAACACCCCGACGGTCAAGAGCTTTCGCTGGGAAATCTTTCGCTGGCAATCTGGGAAAGGTGTTTGGCTTTTGCATCGAAGAATCAGGCACGATAAAAGCTCTGGAACACTTGTAAGTAGAAAAATATATTGTTTCTTCAGTATGGTTATTTCTTAAAGTTGATGGGATGGTCGGTATACAAATCAAAACTGCGTTTTAAATTATTCCTTCCATTCGAATTTGTGCAAAACATGCATAGAACCTTGGCTAGGCGCAAAGATAGATTAAGGCCGAAATATCGTTCATTTTAGATTCCGAAGTGACGTCAATCTTCCGAGTTTTTCCGAGCAGTGGCATCACTTGCCCGACTGCCGGATACTGAAAGGAAAGACTTGAACCACTTGACCGGCTGTGATCTGAAAACAGAACAGAAATGAAGATGGATGCGAAAGCTAATAGCTCTGGGCCGACTCTAACAGGGTCTGCGACAAAGAGAGTCAGCTTCGCAGACTTAGTTGGTCTCAAACTCGAGTTCGTGAAAACAATAACTCCGTGCAGTAGCGAAGAAAACTTAATCGCCCTGGGTGCTCGGAAAAACAATCGTGATGTCAACGGTAATGTGACCAGAAGACAACGAAGTAAATATCGATATCTTTGTCCGTGCTTCGTAGCACCTTCACGAGCAGAATGCAGCTTTATGGAAAGAGTTTTCAGCCAGAATGTATCCCTTGAGAATATCGCGTGCGATAACTTTGTTGTTGCCGGGCTTATTCGAGTGACAAATTTATGTTACACGAAAGAGGTTTCCGTACGATTTACAGTAGATGGCTGGACGTCTTATAAAGACATTTGGGCAGATTACCTGTCTTCTTGTTCAGATGGAAACACTGACAAGTTTACCTTTCGTATCACAATTCCCTTTGACTTTGAAGCAAATCAACGCATGGAGTTTGCAATACGCTATCGTGCTTTAAACCAAGAGTTTTGGGACAGTAATTACGGAAATAATTACCATATTCAGTGCATAGAAGTCTGAACTGACGGCCTGAAATGAATGATAAGTGATATCCTAAGAAAACTGTTGAAACGGCGAAAACTGTTTGAGGCCGGCCTTTCGCTTTAGAGTGTCATTTATTCAACGACAATTTATTGGTTGAAACAGCTGATGTGAAATAGATAATGACAGAGTATTTGTGCACAGTTTGTTAGTGTGATCCCAGATTGTGTAAAAGGCTCTCAAAAACATTTCAGGCCAATATCGTAAATGAAACACTAAAGGCTTCTCATCCTTGAAATAGCGAATTTCGCTTGTTGACTGAAATGTTTCCATATCCAAAACATTGTTTAGTCAATAATGTGTATTACAACACTGACATAAAGACGACCCCGTGCGACATTCACTAGACGTTTTTCCTGGTTACAAAATTGGGTTACACGTCTTTGAAACGTTTCGTTCAACTTCCAACTATAGGAAAACGACATGCAGAAAAACAAAAGAATAATTATCCTCAGATGTAAAAATGTTTGTGATGTCAAAGAAAGCAAAGGTATAGCACAAACGATTCAAAAATTAAAAGAGGCAATGTTCATTGTAAGCTATTTGCATTTGCGTCGTTGTTGTTTGTTTTATCTTTTAAGTATTTTCCACACACAAGCTTTCGTTTGACAGAAAAATGCAACAACTATTAGAGGGATAACACGAGCGAAAACTTAATAACCTTGAAATAAAGGCTTCCATGCCAAGCACGTGCTCAGTTGTGAAAGATTGAATCAAGATCCGAGTTAAAGTAATTTGCATGGAAAATATTTTCCTCAAACACGTCCGTCAGTTGATTTCATAGTTAAATCCTTTAGTTCTCTTTTACTTCAATCGAATCCTGAAGCACTTAGGCCTAGAGATTATTATTTCAATCTCAAAGTTACACTGAACATTAGTTAAACTTAAGAAAAACACAGGAACAGCAACTTCTGACAAAGAAAATGAGACTGGTCGTTTTAATGCCCACACTACAGTGGCTATGATCATATCATGCTCATTGAACCTGAAAACTTGTAAAACAGGAATATCCGCCGAACCGTAGAATTACGTGTATATCACCAATTAGGCCAATATCCTAAATAAAAATGTCAGATCGTTTTCCCATGCAACAAAATGATAATTTCAATTCTTGATCAGTTGAAATTTCCTCTTCGCTTCAGTCAGACTCAAGTAAGTTCTAACCAAACTGTAAAGTGCTTTCGAGCCAATAATGATGATGATAAAAAAAAAAAGAACAGGGTACGTGACAGTGAAGATTACAGTACAAAGAATTTGCAATTTGATCAATCATTACCAGCGCTACCAATCTCACTCGTTAACAAATAATTAGTTAATTAGTCATTCAATTTGCATTATCCTTTTTTCCTTTTTCTCAGACAGAAAGGAGAATTAATATCGTGGCCTAAAGGCTGTAGTAGCCGTTGAATTAATCAAATGTCATAGTTGATATATCAAGCTCAGACTTTCCCCTGCGCTGCTCACTAATTCATACTCCACCTGTCTACTGAGTCAAAAGTAGCAACAAAAGAAGCAGCAGTAATATAAAATATAGAAGTAAAAGATTTAGTAGTAGTAGTGGCAACAGAAGTAGTAGTAGTACTATAACAAAAAGTATAGTAGTAGTAGTAGTAGTAAAGTGGCAGTAGAAGTTGCATAGTAGTAGTAGAAGATGTAGCAACATCAACAGTAACAGCAGCAACAGTAGAAGTTGTATAACAATAGTATAGTAGTAGAAGTAGTAGTAGTAGTAGTCGTATAAGTAATAATAGAAGTACTAGTAGTAGTAGTAGTAATAGTAGCAGCAGTAGTAGTAGTAGTAGTAGTGGTATCAGTAGTAGTAGCAGTAGTAGTAGCAGTAGTAGTAGAAGTAGTAATAATAGCAGCAGTAGTAGTAGTAGTAGTAGTAGTAGTAGTGGTATCAGTAGTAGTAGCAGTAGTAGTAGTAGTAGTAGTAGTAGCAGCAGTAGTAGCTGCAGTAGTAGTAGTAGTAGTAGTAGTAGTAGTAGTAGTGGTATCAGTAGTAGTAGAAGTAGTAGTAGCAGTAGTAGTAGTAGTAGTAGTAGTAGCAGCAGTAGTAGTAGTAGTAGTAGTAGTAGCAGTAGTAGTAGTAGTAGTAGTAATAGTAGCAGCAGTAGTAGTAGTAGTAGTAGTAGTGGTATCAGTAGTAGTAGCAGTAGTACTAGCAGTAGTAGTAGCAGTAGTGGAAGCAGCAGTAGTAGAGGTAGTAGTAGTAATAGTAGTTGTAGTAGTAATAGCAGTAGTAGTAATAATATTAGTAGTAGTAGTAATAGTAATAGTGGTAGAAGTAATAATAGTAGCAGTAGTAGTAATGATATTAGTAGTAGTAGTAATGGTAGTAGTGGTAGTAGTAGTAGCAGCAGCAGTAGTAGTAGTAGTAGTAATAGTGGTAGTCGTAGAAGTAGTAGTAGCAGTAGTAATAGTAGCAGCAGTAGTAGTAGTAGTAGTAGTAGTAGTAGTGGTATCAGTAGTAGTAGCAGTAGTACTAGCAGTAGTAGTAGCAGTAGTGGAAGCAGCAGTAGTAGAAGAAGTAGTAGTAATAGTAGTTGTAGTAGTAATAGCAGTAGTAGTAATAATATTAGTAGTAGTAGTAGTAGTAGTAGTAGTAGTAGCAGCAGTAGTTGTAGTAGTAGTAGCAGCAATAGTAGTAGTAGTAGTAGCAGCAGTAGTAGTGGTAGTCGTAGAAGTAGTAGTAGCAGCAGTAGTAGTAGTAGTAGTAGCAGCAGTAGTAGTGGTAGTCGTAGAAGTAGTAGTAGTATTAATAGTAGTAGAAGTAGAAGTAGTTGTGGTGTTGGTAATAGTAGTAGTAATGGTAGTAGTAGAAGTAGCAGCAGAGTTGTAGAAGTATCAGTAGTAGTGGTGATAGGAGAAAAGGTTGTTGTTATTCATCATGGTGAATAACAATAAAAGCTAATTTTTTCGTTTGTCTCACGATGTAGTCACGTGCGATGTAGATCGCGACGTTTCGACTGCATACTGCTAGTCTTCTTCAGGCGATGAGGTCGACTGGTCATACGTGATCTTATAAAGCATGATGCTCGGCTGTGATTAGTTGTTTTTCAACATCTCTGATTGGTGCATTTCGATGCTTGCTGTTCACTCAGTGATTTGCTCCCTCGGCGATCCGCTGTCGCACGGCTCTTCTGTTGTTGTGTTTTTTGATCGTGGGCATCCACGTTTCTGGAATTTATATTCCACTATCCACTACTATTCCAGTAGTACTAATAGTAGTAGAAGTAGAAGTAGTTGTGGTATTAGTAATAGTAGTAGTAGTTGTAGTAAAAGTAGAAGTAATTGTGGTATTAGTTGTAGTAATTGTAGAGGTAGTAGTAATAGAAGTAGAAGTAATAGCAGTAACAGTAGTAGTAATAGCAGTATTAGTAGTAGTAGTAGTGGTAATTGTATTAATAGTAGTATTAATAGTAGTAGTAGTGGTAATTGTATTAATAGTAGTATTAATAGTAGTAGTAGTGGTAATAGTATTAATAGTAGTAGTAATAGTAATAGTAGTAGTATTAGTAATATTAATAGTATTAATAATAGCAGTAGTAGTGGTAATAGTATTAATAGTAGTAGTAATAGTAGTAGTAGTGGTAATAGTATTAATGGTAGTATTAATAGTAGTAGTAGTGGTAATAGTATTAATAGTGGTAGTAGTGGTAATAGTATTAATAGTAGTAGTAATAGTAGTAGTAGTGGTAATAGTATTAATAGTGGTAGTAGTGGTAATAGTATTAATAGTAGTAGTAATAGCAGTAATAGTAGTATTAGTAACATTAATAGTATTAATAATAGCAGTAGTAGTAGTAGTAGAAGTGGTAGTAATAGTAGTAATAGCAGTAGTAGAAGTAATAGCAGTAATAGTAGTAGTAGTGATATAAATAGTATTAGTAATAACAGTAGTAGTAGTAGTTAAAGTATTAGTAGTAGTAGTAGTTATAGTATTAGTATTAGTAGTAATAAAAGTATAAGTAGTAGTTATAATACTAACAGTAGTAGTAGTAATAGTAATAGTATTAATAGTATTCGTAATAGCAGTAGTAGAAGTAGTAGTAGTAGTAGTAGAAAAAGTGGTAGTAGTAGTAGTAATAGTAGTAGTGGTAGTAATTGTAGTAGTAGTACAATTAATAGTAATAGTAGTGCTATTAATAGTAGTATTAGTAGTAGTAGCAGTAGTAGAAGTAGTAGTAATACTAGTAGTATAGTATCGATAGTAATAGTAGTAGTAGTAATAGTAGTAATAGTAATATTAATAGTATTAGTAATAGCAATAGTAGTAGTAGTAGTAGTAGCAGTAATAGTAGTAGTATAGTATTGATAGTAATAGTAGTAGTAATAGCAATAATAGTAGTAGTGGTAGTAATATTAATAGTATTAGTAATAGTAGTAGTAGTAGTAGTAGAAGTAGTAGTAGTAGTAATTGTAGTAATACCAGTAGTAAAGGTAGTAGCAATAGTAGTAGTAGTAGTAGAGTAGCATTATT